>NW_021962882.1:0-42066 GCF_901765095.1 Microcaecilia unicolor | reverse complement strand
CAGGAACAGGGGGAGAACTCTAACAAGGAAAGGGTGGTGCCCCTGCAGGGTAATCAACAGGAACAGCTGCAAAGTGGGTGGGACGGGGAGCCCATGGAGTATCAAGAAGCTGGGCAGAGAGAAAGAGAGGAGAGTGACAAAGAGCCTATGGACCTCTCAGCCTGGGCTCACTCATTAGGTAATAAAATAAGGGACCAGGTAACTTCATGGTATGGTAACTGGGCTAAGAGAGGAAAGGTCATGTGGGAGGATGGGTCAGTGCTTAGAGAGAGTGACCCAGATGGGTGGGGCCTTTTCATTTTCCAGAGCTCAGGCTGTGATTGAACTGTGAGGTTAAAGATTTCTGGTTGAAGAGGGATGAGAGATTTTCTCGCAGTGGGCTGCGCCCAGCAGGAAGAAGGTGGAGTGTGAACTGTGGCTAAAAAGCCTAAAAGAAGCTGAAGGGGTTTGAGCTGTGTGCTGAAGCCTCAAGAACTGTGTTTGTTTTTTTTTGTTGGAACTGCTTGCAGTGTGTTGCCCCCTTCCAAGGGGGGGGGGGGGGGGGGAGAAAGAAGACCCAGGGCTATAAAACTGTCTGAAAGGAACCCAGCTGGGTGCTGGAAGCCTGGGAGTTAAAAGTTGGGGTTTTTTTGCCTGTGTTTGTAACCCTGAGAGGAGCAACAGGGGGAATTGTGAGGTTTTTGGTTGATTCAAGCATTGTGTCTTTTTGCACTGCTGGACTGTTGGATCCCAAGCAAAATAAAGAACTTGTTAGTTTTGCTTTGAAGTTGATTTCTTTGAGCCCTGCCCTGTTGACTGCAGTGAACCAGGAGGTTGGGCAGCAAGGGTGAAGGGGAGATCCCGAGGACCCTCAGGCGGAGGGGAGGATCTTCACACCATGAAACTACTGCCATGTTTAAGAAATGTGGGGCACTAGGAGGTGCCCTGGGCTGCCTTCTGTTCTACATGTTTACTAAATTTGGTCCTATGTGTTAAATGAAAAGTCTAGTTCAGTCGGGGGGGGGGGGGGGGGGGGGAGCTATGCAATCCACTAGCTTGAACATTGGGAAATCCCTCCATGCGGCCAAAGGGGCTTCCCCTTTTCAGCAGCTACTACTACTGCAGCTCTCCCTGCCGCAGCCACAGTGAGAGTGGGAAAAGTTTGAAGACACCCACAGCTAAACCAGTGCATGTCTGGGAGGGAGGAGGGGAAGCTGAGATGTCCTGAAAATTTGAAAGAATGTATGGATGATGGGAAGGGAGGTATGGAGTAAAGAGAGAAATGAAAGGTTGGTGAAGGCAGGCACAGGGGTGGAGTCAAATGTGGTGACCCCACCCATAATGAGTACCAGCACCTGTTATTCAGGTTAAATTGCCCTGTTGGCACTTTGAGATAAATAATTAGATTTTGGGTTGCTGTTTGGGCACTCGGTCTCTGAAAGGTTCGCCATCATTGTTCTAGGAAGTATAAGAGTCCAGTTCTAAACATGTGGGCTTCCAAGAAAAGGAGGAGCAGGTGCTTGCTACAGTGTGAATAAACATGTAAACAAAGGTGAGTCAGTTGATGTAGTATATCTAGATTTTCAGAAAGCCATTGACAAAGTTCCTCATGAAAGTTTCCTGAGAAAATTAAGAGTCATGGGCTAGGAGGCAATGTTCTGTTGTGGATTAGTAATTGGTTATTGGACAGAAAACAGAGGGTAGAGTTAAATGGCCATTTCTCTCAGTGGAGGAGGGTGAATAGTGTAGTGCAGCAGGGATCTGTACTGGGACTCCACTATAATGACATTTATAAATGATCTGGAAATAGGAACAACGAGAGGTGATTAAATTTGCAGATGACACAAAACTATTCAAGGTTGTTAAAACACTTGTGGACTAAGAAAAATTGCAGGAATATCTTAGGAAATTGGAAGACTGGGCATCCAAATAGCAGATGAAATTTAATGTGGACAAATGCAAAGTGATGCACATTGGGAAGAACAATCCAAATCATAGTTACCTGACACTAGGGTCTACCTTTGGGGTCAGCACCCAAGAAAAAGGTCTAGGTGTTTTGTAGACAATATATTGAAATCTTTTGTTCAGTGTGCGGCGGCAGCCAAAAAAGCAAACAGGATGTTAGGAATTATTAGGAACGGGATGATAAATAAGACCGAGAATATTATAATACCTTTGTATCGCTCCATGGAGGCCCCCTTTTACCACAGTGGGTAAAAGTCTGTCTTTTTTTTTTTTTTTTTTTTTAAGAAATGGCCATGCGGCAAGTGAACCACTTGCCACGTGGCCACTTTGGGGCAGCACTTACAGCCACCCATTGAGGTGGTGGTAGGGGCTCCTGTGCTAACCCGGCTGTAACTGGGCAGCGCGCAGCGCTGCCCGATTACCGCTGGATAAACATCAGCGCTACAAAAATAAAAATATCTTTGTAGAACCAGAAGTGGTGTGCGCTGGAGATGGGAACTGCCGTCGGGCTGTTGTGGTAGCCTGGCGGTAATTCCAGATTAGCAAGCGGTAAGCCCACATCGGGCTTACTGCCACTTCATAAAAGACCCCCCTCAAAGACTTGAAAAACCAGTTTAAAAGAATGTCCTGATTTCCTAATTTCTTGGCTATAATAAGTCTTTTTAGCCGCACTAACATTTTGTTTGTACTTAGCTACCTCCTTCCTCCATAATGTAAAGGGTAGATCATCACCATTTTCCTTCCATACCCGCTCCAATCTACAATTCAGTAATGCAAGAGACTCGTTCAGGTTTATTTTCGAAAGAGGACAACCATCTTTCGACACAAATCGGAAGATGGGCATCCTTCTCCCAGGGTCACCCAAATCGGCATAATCGAAAGCCAATTTTGGGCGTCCCAAACTGTTTTCCATCACGGGAACGACCAGAGTTCAAGGGGGGGGGGGGGGGGTGTCGGAGGTTGTAGCGAAGGCGGGACTTGGGCGTGCCTAATACATGGGCGTTCTCGACCGATAATGGAAAAAAGAAGGGCGTCCCTGACGAGCACTTGGCTGACTTGGTCCCTTTTTTCTTACAACCAAGCCTCAAAAAGGTGCCCGAACTGACCAGATCACCGCTGGAGGGAATCGAGGATGACCTCCCCTTACTCCCCCAATGGTTACTAACCCCCTCCCACCCTCAAAAAAACAACTTTTTGCCAGCCTCTATACCAGTCTCAAATGTCATACTCGGGTCCATCACAGCAGTATGCAGGTCTCTGGAGCAGTTTTAGTGGGTGCAGTGCACTTCAGGCAGGTGGACCCAGGCCCATCCCCCCCCCCACCTGTTAAACTTGTGGTGGTAAATGTAAGCCCTCCAAAACCCACCAGAAACCCACTGTACCCACATCTAGGTGCCCCCCTTCACCCGTAAGGGCTATGGTAGTGGTGTACAGTTGTGGGGAGTGGGTTTTGGGGGGGGGGGGGGTTTGGAGAGCTCAGCACACAAGGTAAGGGAGCTATTCACTTGGGAGCAATTTGTGAAGTCCACTGCCGTGCCCCCTAGGGTGCCCAGTTGGTGTCCTGGCATGTCAGGGGGACCAGTGCACTATGAATGCTGGCTCCTTCCACGACCAAATGGCTTGGATTTGGTCGTTTCTGAGATGGGCATCCTCGGTTTCTATTATCGCCGAAAATCAGAAATGACCAAGTCTAAGGACGACCATCTCTAATGTCAACCTAAATTTCAAGATTTGGGTGTCCCTGACCGTATTATCGAAACTAAAGATGGACGCCCATCTTGTTTCAGTAATACGGGTTTCCCTGCCCCTTCACGGGGCCATCCTGCAAGGGCGTCCCCAGGAAAACTTGGGCGTCCCTTTCGATTATGCCCCTCATTATACCAAGGATTTCTAAGTAACCTAGATTTTTTATTCTTCAGGGGTGCCATAGTCTCAAACATACTATTGATCGATTCTCCCCAACCATTTAGACTAAAATTTTCTTCTTTACAAATTTCAGAAGAAACTGCATTCCAAAATTGAGGTAATTAAATTTGCTGATGACACAGAGAGGCATATTTTCAAAGCACTTAGACATACAGAGTTACATGGAGGGGCATTTTCGATATGACATCTAAGCCAGACTTTGGACAATTTGTGCTAAACGTCCCAAATCCGAATAGCAAATGTAAAAAAGCTAAATGTTTATCTTAAAAAAAAAAAAAAAAAAAAACTGTTTGTAACAAGGTTTTGTGCTCTGTGTGTTTATTTTTCAGACCATTTTCGGAAAAAAAAAAACCAAACAACCCTGGTCCTCCAGATATCCCAGGAGAGCAGTGGGGCACCCTAGGGGGCACTGCTGTGGATTTCATATAAATGCTCCCAGGTACACATCTTACCGTTGCTCCCTTATCTAGTGTGCTGAGCCCTCCAAAACCACCCAAAACCTACTACCCACAACTGTACACCACTACAATAGCCCTTATAGGTGAAGGGAGCACCTATAAATGGGTACAGTGGGTGTCTAGTGAGTTTTGGAGGTCTCACAGTTTCCACCACAAGAGGGGGAGGTATAGGCCTGGTTCCATTGGTCTACAATGCACTGCATCCACCACTACACTACTCCAGGGACCTGCATGCTGCTCTAATGAACCTGGCTATAACATCTGAGGCTTTCATAGAGGATGGTGAAGTAATATTTTTATTCACAATTTGGGGGGATGGGAGGGGGTCAGTGACCACTGGGGAGTAAGGATGTAATCCCTGAATTCTGCCAGTGGTCATCTGGTCATTTAGGGCACTTTATTGAATGGACTTCCTCTCATTTGCTGCGCAGGAATTGCTAGCATGGCTTTGTAAAAGAAGCCCTAAGTTATTTTAATGTAGTTTTTATTGTTATTGAAACCAACTATGATATTAATTTTTTATGTATTTTTAGTGATTTGTTCATTTGATTAATTATTGTTTGTACTTATAAGTTTCTTTTTATCAATATTATTGACCCCTGATACAGGCCATTAGGCCAAAAAAGGCCCATATTAGGTCTTTGGTTACATGCAGAAAGGACTTTTTTAAAATACTTGGAACACTATTCTGTGTGTGTTTTTGTCTTCTCCACTTTTGTGGACCTGTTTGTGGAGTTTTTGTCTTGTTTTTTTTTTTGCATGAGTTCATTATACCCACAGGATTTGTACCAATAATCAAAGCAAAGCTACACGCTACAATTTGCTTTGATTATTGATGTGGGCACAAAGTAATTACCAGAGCATTTTAATCATTTCGCAAATTGTGATGGTAGCCTCAGATGGCAAATTTTGGGAAGTGGCATCAAGTGATCTAAAAAATGCTCCAGCAGCAGACTAATTTTTCTCCTGTGTGTGTTTTTTTTAAATTACTTTTTGCTGCCTGTCTCAGAGGCCGATGCTCAAAGGCTTGCGGTAGAGCCGCACGCAGATGTCTGAGCGTGTGGCTTCTACCACAAGCGTAACACTGTTAATGTACAAAAGTAAATATATGCAGATTTTATATGCATGGAAAATGTGAGGCTAACAGGGGGAGGAATGTGTCTGGCACATGCACACAAAGGTTTTGCGGCAAGAACAGCTCTTGTGTGCCAGAACACTTTGGCGCTTGTTCCTCTGCGCCTAAATATGAGCCTCACAAAAATTGCTTGCACATGGACATTTTTGCAAGGCTCATATTTAGACACAGAAGAATAGGTGCAGATGTGTTCTTTTGCTTTCGGTTTTGTTTGGACATGTGCAAGTAGTTTTGTTACTTCCCGTCTGCTTTTAAAACTTGCAGGATCTTCCTTCCACTTGTAAAAGCAGACAAAACCACCAGCAGTTAAATGTGAAAAATTGACAAGAAATCTTCTCTAAGTGTAGAAGTCTTCTACACTGCCCTGGACCTGGTGGAAAAATTCTATCATTGTGTGTGCGTCAAAAAGTCTCTGCATTGAACGGAATACTCTCTGCCTTGCATGGAATATTGAATGAGTTCTTTAGCATGTATTACCATGCATTTTAATAGAGTGGGCGGTTATGTTTTGCACACAAGTTAACGTATACGCTCAAGCCCTCTGAGCATTCTGTGTAGGGCTGCCAAGAGGGAGGGGCAGGGGGGCAAAATTCCCTGGGCCTGACCTTCAGGCAAGGGCCTGGGCTCGGACATGGCACCAGCAATCTTCTTCCTGCCTTCTTCCAGGTCTGTCCTCTCCTGCTCCTGAGTGCCATCCAGGACCTGGATGATTGCAATAACACGATATCACGTTAATGCAGTCATCCAGGTCCCGACTCCTGGCCTGGACAGGAGCAGCGCAGGAGAGGACAGAGCGAGGGAACAGACAGGTGCAGAGGGCAGCAGCTCAAGTGTGGGGGAGCGGGGCCGCAGCACGGTGGCAGCAGCCCAGGTGGAGGGGCACATGGAGCGGTCCAGTCCTGCCCAGGCCCGGCTGTGTCTCTCGGCGGCCCTCGCGGTAGCTTTGAACATTGGTCCTTTAACATCCAAAGGGGGGATGGGGTTGCAGAGTTACCACAGTGCATTGAAGAGATGAGAAGGAAGATAAGAGGAAGAATTTGGATAAATAGGTGAGTATATATAATGTTGCTTTAATGGCCAACATTTGGGTTAATGATACCAGGTGAGAGGAGGAGAAAACTACAGAGGTGAGGAGCAGAGGTAAGATGACTATGAGGGTGGTGAGCTGTTTTGTCAAAACCCTTCCTGCAGGGAGACTGTGAAAAGCCAGCATGGAGCTGCGACAGCAAGTGCTGTGGGGACCTCCACCAGCTGCAGCACTGTCTGTTTCTGCTGCCACCCTTTCTGTATATTTTTGTGAAATCTGGAACTTACATGTGGACATGTTTTTTGCATGATCAACACTTACATGTGTATTTACTAGGATTACATAAGTACATAAGCATCGCCATGCTGGGACAGACCAAGGGTCCATCGAGCCCAGCACACTGTCACCAACAGCGGCCAAAAGAGCAAGCAATTTGTCCCGCCCCTCCTAGAAATAGTGTATTATTCCCTCATCCATTCAATAACATTCTATGGCCTTTTCCTCCAGGAAGCCCTCCAACCTTTTTTTGAAGTCCGCTAAGTTAACCGCCTTAACCACTTTTTCCAGCAGTGAATTAGGTCCAATGACCTATTACTGGCTAAATCCAGAGGTCTCTCTTCCATCCTCATTCTTCTTGATCTTTCCGCTGCTTTTGACGCTGTCAATCACAGCATACTCCTCGATACCCTGTCCTCACTTGGATTCCAGGGCTCTGTTCTTTCCTGGTTCTCTTCCTACCTCTCCCTCCGCACCTTCAGTGTTCACTCTGGTGGATCCTCTTCTACTTCTATCCCTCTGCCTGTCGGCGTACCTCAGGGTTCTGTTCTTGGTCCCCTCCTCTTTTCTATCTACACTTCTTCCCTTGGTTCATTAATCTCATCCCATGGCTTTTCCTACCATCTCTATGCTGATGACTCCCAACTATAGAAAAGGTGATTACGACAAAATGAGAAAAATGGTGAAAAAAAGACTGAAAGGAGCAGCTCGCAGAGTAAAAAACTTGCATCAGGCGTGGATGCTGTTTAAAAACACCATCCTGGAGGTTCAGGACAAATATATTCCACGTATTAGAAAAAAGGGAAAAAAGACTAAACGTCAGCCGGCGTGGCTAAACAGTAAGATAAAGGAAATCATTAGAGCCAAAAAACAATCCTTCAGAAAGTGGAGAAGAGAACCAACTGAAAGTAACAGGATAGATCATAAGGAATGCCAAGCCAAATGCAAAGCGGAGATAAGGAGGGCAAAAAAGGACTTTGAGAAGAAATTAGCGTTGGAAGCAAAAATACATAGTAAAAACTTTTTTAGATACATTAAAAGCAGGAAACCGGCCAAAGAGTCGGTTGGGCCGCTGGACGAAAATGGTGTTAAAGGGGCGATCAAGGAGGACAAAGCCGTAGCGGAGAAATTAAATGAATTCTTTGCTTCGGTCTTCACCGAGGAGGATTTGGGGGGGACACCGGTGCCGGAAAGAATATTTGAAGCGGGGGAGTCAGAGAAACTAAACAAATTCTCTGTAACCTTGGAGGATGTAATGGGTCAGTTCAGCAAGCTGAAGAGTAGTAAATCACCGGGACCTGATGGTATTCATCCCAGAGTATTAATAGAACTAAAAAATGAACTTGCGGAGCTACTGTTAGAAATATGCAATCTGTCCCTAAAATCGAGTGTAATACCGGAAGACTGGAGGGTAGCCAATGTTACTCCGATTTTTAAGAAAGGTTCCAGAGGAGATCCGGGAAATTATAGACCGGTGAGTCTGACGTCGGTGCCGGGCAAGATGGTGGAGGCTATTATTAAGAATAAAATTGCAGAGCATATACAAAAACATGGACTGATGAGACAAAGTCAGCACGGATTTAGTGAAGGGAAGTCTTGCCTCACCAATCTAATGCATTTTTTTGAGGGGGTAAGCAAACATGTGGACAATGGGGAGCCGGTTGATATTGTATATCTGGATTTTCAGAAGGCGTTTGACAAAGTGCCGCACGAAAGACTCCTGAAGAAATTGCAGAGTCATGGAATCGGAGGTAGGGTATTATTATGGATTAAGAACTGGTTGAAAGATAGGAAGCAGAGAGTAGGATTGCGTGGCCAGTATTCTCAGTGGAGGAGGGTAGTTAGTGGGGTCCCGCAGGGGTCTGTGCTGGGTCCGTTGCTTTTTAATGTATTTATAAATGACCTAGAGATGGGAATAACTAGTGAGGTAATTAAATTCGCCGATGACACAAAATTATTCAGGGTCGTCAAGTCGCAGGAGGAATGTGAACGATTACAGGAGGACCTTGCGAGACTGGGAGAATGGGCGTGCAAGTGGCAGATGAAGTTCAATGTTGACAAGTGCAAAGTGATGCATGTGGGTAAGAGGAACCCGAATTATAGCTACGTCTTGCAAGGTTCCGCGTTAGGAGTTACGGATCAAGAAAGGGATCTGGGTGTCGTCGTCGATGATACGCTGAAACCTTCTGCTCAGTGTGCTGCTGCGGCTAGGAAAGCGAATAGAATGTTGGGTGTTATTAGGAAGGGTATGGAGTCCAGGTGTGCGGATGTTATAATGCCGTTGTATCGCTCCATGGTGCGACCGCACCTGGAGTATTGTGTTCAGTACTGGTCTCCGTATCTCAAAAAGATATAGTAGAATTGGAAAAGGTACAGCGAAGGGCGACGAAAATGATAGTGGGGATGGGACAACTTTCCTATGAAGAGAGGCTGAGAAGGCTAGGGCTTTTCAGCTTGGAGAAGAGACGGCTGAGGGGAGATATGATAGAAGTGTATAAAATAATGAGTGGAATGGATCGGGTGGATGTGAAGCGACTGTTCACGCTATCCAAAAATACTAGGACTAGAGGGCATGAGTTGAAGCTACAGTGTGGTAAATTTAAAACGAATCGGAGAAAATTTTTCTTCACCCAACGTGTAATTAGACTCTGGAATTCATTGCCGGAGAACGTGGTACGGGCGGTTAGCTTGACGGAGTTTAAAAAGGGGTTAGATAGATTCCTAAAGGACAAGTCCATAGACCGCTATTAAATGGACTGGAAAAATTCCTCATTTTTAGGTATAACTTGTCTGGAATGTTTTTACGTTTGGGGAGCGTGCCAGGTGCCCTTGACCTGGATTGGCCACTGTCGGTGACAGGATGCTGGGCTAGATGGACCTTTGGTCTTTCCCAGTATGGCACTACTTATGTACTTATGTACTTATGTACCTTTCTACCCCTGATATCTCACCTTGCATCCAAACCAAAGTTTCAGCGTGCTTGTCTGACATTGCTGTCTGGATGTCTCAACGCCACCTGAAATAAAACATGACCAAAACCGAGCTTCTCATTTTCCCCCCCAAACTCACCTCCCCACTCCCCCCGTTTTCTATTTCTGTTGATGGCTCTCTCATTCTCCCTGTCTCCTCAGCTCGAAACCTTGGGGTCATCTTTGACTCTTCTCTCTCCTCCTCTGTTCATATGTAGCAGATCGCCAAGACCTGTCGTTTCTTTCTTTACAACATCCGTAAAATCCGCCCCTTTCTTTCCGAGCACTCTACCAAAACCCTCATCCACACCCTTGTCACCTCTTGTTTAGATTACTGCAATCTGCTTCTTGCTGGCCTCCCACTTAGTCACCTCTCCCCTCTCCAATCGGTTCAAAACTCTGCTGCCCGTCTCGTCTTCCGCCAGGGTCGCTTTACTCATACTACCCCTCTCCTCAAGACCCTTCACTGGCTCCCTATCCGTTTTCGCATCCTGTTCAAACTTCTTCTAGTAACCTATAAATGTACTCACTCTGCTGCTCCCCAGTATCTCTCCACACTCGTCCTTCCCTACACCCCTTCCCATGCACTCCGCTCCATGGATAAATCCTTCTTATCTGTTCCCTTCTCCACTACTGCCAACTCCAGACTTTGCGCCTTCTGTCTCGCTGCACCCTACGCCTGGAATAAACTTCCTGAGCCCCTACATCTTGCCCCATCCTTGGCTACCTTTAAATCTAGACTGAAAGCCCACCTCTTTAACATTCCTTTTGACTCGTAACCACTCGCCTCCACCTACTCTCCTCTCCTCCTTCCTGTACACATTAATTGATTTGATATGCTTACTTTATTTTTTGTCTATTAGATTGTAAGCTCTTTGAGCAGGGACTGTCTTTCTTCTATGTTTGTGCAGCGCTGCGCACGCCTTGTAGCGCTATAGAAATGCTAAATAGTAGTAGTAGTAGTAGTAGCGAATTCCAGAGTTTAGCTACGTGTTGAGTGAAGAAAAATTTCCTCTGATTCGTTTTAAATTTACCACACTGCAGCTTCATCGCATGCCCCCTTGTCCTAGTATTTTTGGAAAGCGTAAACATCGACCCATTCCATTCCACTCATTATCTAATAGACCTCTTATCATATCTCCCCTCATGTGCTTTTCTTAAAGAGTGCACACTAAGGACTTGATTCTATAAATGGCGCCCCATGCTAAGTTCTAGTCTATAAACAGCGCTTAAAGTTGGGAGCCATTTATAGAATAGCACTTAGCGCAGGGATCCATGCCCAATTTTGGCTGTGAGGTTTTACACCAACTGAACTCTGGTGTAAATCGGATCTCCCAAATTCTATAACTGCACCAAATCCTAGAAATGTCCCGACCTGCCCATGCCCTTCCCATAGCCACGTCCCTGTTTCAGATCCACACGGAAAATTTTACGTGCATATCAGGGGCGTAGCCAGACTTCAGCGGGACCGCAACCCCCGCCAGCCAAGTTCCTCTTCTTCTCGCAAAAGGCTTCCTTCTGTTTCTGATGTTCTGCATGTACAACGTACAACGCGCAGGACGTCAGAAACAGAAGGAAGCCTTTTGCGAGAAGAAGAGGACCTCGGCTGGCGGGGGTTGGGGTCCCCCGCCAACAAAAGTAGGCGACGGCGACAGCGGGTTGGCGGCGGGAGGGGGGGTCAAGAGGGTCATTGGCAGGGGGGTCCAGGGCCAAATCTACGGGGGCCCATGCCCCCCTGGCCCCATGTAGCTACGCCACTGGTGCATATCTTTATAGAATAGCGACTATAAAGATGCACACATTTATTTATGTGTTTATTAGGATTCATTTATTGCCTTTTTTAAGGAATTCACTCAATGCAGTGTACAGTAATAAATTCCAATTATTGGCAATTATTGCCTATAATTGTTAGCATCCAGTTATCGGTGCTAATTTGTTTGTTAAGCAATTAAATTGCATGCACAAGTTGGGTGCGTGCCTCAAATTTGCACGCGCAATTTTAAGTACTATATATATATATATATATATATATATATATATATATAAGGAGTATATGCAAAGGTATTTGCTATGCTTTTAATTCTGTAATCTTAGCGCTGAAATGTAAGCGCCATATGCATGCTAAGATTATAGAATATTAGTAGTTACACCCGTGAGTGGAACATTCATGCGCATAAGTGTCAGATGGGGACTAAGTGGTGTTCTATAAGCTTAGGGCTCCTTTTACAAAGCCACACTAGTGATTCCAGTGCAGCAAATACGACGAAGATCATCGTCGTATTTGCCACGCCAGAATTGCTAGCGCAGCTTTGTAAAAGGAGCCCTTAGTGAACAATCCACATAACACACAACTGCAAGTCGGTGTACATGTAGGCAGAGCATAGGAAGGTCCCACACTTCGGCACGTAATTTACAGAATACTGTAAATATTGCACTTTGATGCACAACTTATGTGTTAACATGTACATGGTGTAAGTGATAGTGTGTAAATGTTGGTGTGCAAATGCCGACTTATGCTGTATTTTATAATGGAATCTGGGTGCCCAGATTCCATTATAGAAACTGTGTTCAGTGTCCTGCATTTTAGTGCCCAAATTAGAGCAAAATTTATAGAATTGACCCCTTGAGGCATATTTTCAAAGCACTTAGCCTTCCAAAGTTCCATAGAAACCTATGGAACTTTGGAAGGCTAAGTGCTTTGAAAATATGCCTACTTGTGTGCAAAAAAATGTGCACTCGTTCACAATAGCGTGTGCATGTGTGAACCAAGAGGTTGATGTTCAACATTCTTGGTTGCTTGAGTGTCCTAATGGTTAGTGCAGCAGGCTTTGATCCCAGTGTCCTGGGTTCAGTTCCCCATTACAGCTGCTTGTGATACTGTGCAAGTCATTTAACCCTCCATTGCTAGTGCCCACTTATAATGTGTGATTGTTCTCTGCCTTGAACTTGATGGTTAAGCAGATTATAAATGCCAGGATTAGATTAAATCACCTGTGAGAGGCTATCCACTGATATTCAGCAGCACATAACCAGTTGGTACCACTGATGGCTAAACTGAAAGCTGGCTATTTTATGGGTGGTCCACGGGTGGCACTGGTGCTTATGTGATTAAGTGTTGATATTCGTCACTTAGGGATCCTTTTTCTGAGGTGCGCCAAATATGGTCTGTGCTGTTGTAGATGCGTGTATTGAACGTTCGCAGGTCCATTTTTCAGCACACCTGCAAAAAAGACCTCTTCCCCCCCCCCCCCCCCAAAAAAAAAAATGGACGTGCTGCAAAATGAAAATTGGCGTGCATCCACTTTGGGCCTGAGACCTTACTGCCACCCATTCACTTAGTGGTAAGGTCTTGGGCAGTAATCGTCAGCGTACATCCAATGCCGATTACCTCCTGGTTAGTGCCGCGTGCCAGAAAAGAAAATATATTTTCCAGCGCATGTCCTGGACGCATGTAAAAAATTAAATTACTGCCCGGGCAATGCGGTAGTCAGGTGGTAGATCTGAATTGGCACGTTGGGCGCTTGTAGGCACCTATGCAGCTTAGTAAAAGGGCACCTTAACCACCTAAGTTAAGTGGTGAAATTGGACTGCATAAAATTCAGTCCTATCACTATGCAGTGTCATTTAGGTGGTTGAGTTCTGAATATTGCAGTTAACTGTATATGAGAGCTGGCCATATAAACCTGGATATTCAATGCCAGTGTTTACACATGGCCCAGCATAGGCGCCAACTCCGTGGGTGCTCGAGCACCCCCAATATTTTAACCCACCTGACCTGTCAGCTCTCTTCTCCCTCAACAGTCCTCCGTCCTCACCTTCCTGCCGCCCAGAATTTAAAACTCATCTTACCTTGGTCCCGGCAGCAGTGAAAGACTCCGTGAGTGCTCGAGCACCCCCAATATTTTAACCCGCCTGACCTGCCCGCCCTCTTCTCCCTCAATAGTCCTCCGTGCTCACCTTCCTGCTGCCCAGAATTTAAAACTCATCTTACCTCGGTCCCGGCAGCAGTGAAAGGGGAGCAGGCTCGGCTTCAGCCTTCCCTTCTCTCTCAGGTCTGGTTCCGCCCTCGTGAAAAGGGAGAAGGGAAGGCTGAAGCCGAGCCTGCTCGCCTTTCACTGCTGCTGGGACCGAGGTAAGATGAGGACTGTTGTGGGAGAAGAGGTCGGGCTGGGGTTGGGACTGGCACTTGGAGGAGGGGGGCCTGGAACTCGGAGGAGGGGGGGCTGAAAAGGGGCAGGTGGTGTTTGGGGCGAGTTACTAGACATGGAGGGGAGGGGAGAGAGGAGAAATTGCTGGACATGGAGGGGAGGGGAGAGAGGAGAAATCGCTGGACATGGAAGAGAGGGCAGGGGAGAGATGAGACTTGTTGGACATGGATGGAGGGAGGGGAGGGCAGGGGAGAGAGGACAATTCGCTGGACATGGATGAGAGGGTAGGGTAGGGGAGAGAGGAGAATTGCTGGCTATGAATGGAGGGGAGAGGGAGGGGAGGGGAGGGGGAATGCACCGCCTGTAAAAAAAAAAAAAAAAAAAATTTTCAGCACCCCCAATCATTTTGAAAAGTTGGCTCCTATATGGCCCAGCATTGAGTATCCCGGAATAATGCCAGAAGTGGCTTAAAAAAAATACTCACTACCACCAGGTGAGCATCCACCACCAAGAGTTTAGATTGTAAGCCCTTTGGGGATGGGGACAGATTTACTATATCTCAATTTATTTATTTGGATTTTCCTCACACCTTTTTTCAGTATTAGCTCAAAGTGAGTTACATTCAGGTATGCTGGGTATTTCCCTGTCCCTGGCCTGGAGGGATCACAATCTAATTTTGTACCTGAGGCATTGGAGGCTTAAGTGACTTGCACAAGATCACAAGAAGCAGCAGTGAGGTTTGAACTAGAGAGTTGCACGGGGACAGAAATCTTACCCATCCCCACCCGTCCCTGCTGGAATCTTACCCGTCCCCACCCATCCCCACTGGAATCTTACCCATCCCCACCCATCCCCGCAAAAATTTAAACCATCCCAACCCGTCCCCACAAGTTTTAAAAAAAGGTAAGATGGAAAAGTTCAAACGTGACATCGATGACTATCGTAGAGGCCCAATATACCCATGGGCTAAGGCAAAGGTAAGATATCAAACTAAAAAACCAAGGATTTCACAATCCCATACAGATTTTCACAATACATATCGCAGGCATTTAAGCAAATCTGATACTAATCAGGGACGCAAGGACAATATAATTGTGCAGGCCGAGGTACATCATAATATGGAAGAAGCTCCTAAATCAGTAGATAGAGGAAGAAGTCGTAAAAGAATTAGAAGTATGTCTGATGATGAACCATTTACATCTCCTCTTTCTAGCCCTATCACACACACTTCCTCCACACAACATTTTTTAGAACATCTCTGGCAACACAGCCTCCCCAGAAGAGACAGATACAACTCCAACATAGTAGGAACATCATCGGCTCCTTACTACCCTTACAACAGGGGCCGCGGCAGAGGAAGGGGAAGAGGCAGAGGCAGGGGTGTAGATCTGAAGAGATTTCAACCCAGTTGGTAGATGATATCCCTATTTTCAATTTATCACAACACCACCTCACAGATTTGGAAACCCAGATATTACGAAAAGGTCTCTCTTTTTCTCCAACATCTAATTACGATGCATTTCAGACGTGCATTGATTTGTTCAAATTTCAGAGAAAACTACAAATTAAACAGTTTTTTTCTACCACTTCCACTCCTCACACAGACATGTCTGTAGTAAAGAAGCCATCAAAATGGATTCCTCCGGGTCCAATTGATCCTATAATTAAGACATTTTACGAAGTAGTACTTAGAGATATCATTGCCACAGAGTCAAATAGCACGCGAGCTCCTTATTACAACTTGTCTAAAGAGGAGTATATGGCTGTAAATTCTCTTGCATCTAACCGTGATATAGTAATTAAACCAGCTGATAAGGGAGGTGGTCTAGTGGTAATGGACAGAACTTCATATATCGCCGAAATTATGCGACAGTTAAATGACACTGAATTTTATGTTTGTCTACCACAAGATCCCACAGAAACCTTGAAAAGAGATATTAGTGAAGTTGTTGATTATGCCAACAAAATGGGTTATCTGACACTCAAAGAAAGACAATTTCTGATAAACGAACATCCCACCATTCCCACAATCTACATTTTACCCAAAATTCACAAGAATACAGAAGATCCTCCAGGACGCCCTATTATTTCGGCCAATGGGTCTATTTTAGAACCACTATCCATCTTTACAGATTTTTTTCTGAGGCCATATATTCCTTTAATTAAATCTTACATAAGAGATACAGCACACTTCATTAATATACTTGGAGAGTATGATGGGGACCTTGAGGGAGTAGTTCTAGTCACTCTAGATATAGAGTCACTATATACAAATATCCCTCAATTAGAAGCATTAGCAATCATTAAAGAAACCCTTTGTGATAGGCAGATTCATACTAGGATTCCTAATCGGCTTATTTTGACTTTAGCCACTTTGGCTTTGACAAAGAACTACTTTGCTTTTGATGGTAATTTTTATTTACAGATAAAAGGCACAGCTATGGGGGCCAGTATGGCCCCTGACATAGCTAATCTATATGTGGCAAAATTTGAAAGTATCCTTTATGAGGATCATCCATACAAACAAGAAATAAAATTATATAAGAGGTATATAGACGACATTTTCATTTTGTGGAAAGGTGATATAGAACTTCTACAAGAGTTTCATGGATGGTTAAATAGTCTTAACACCAATCTGAAGTTTAAGATGCAATATAATATGGAGAAAATTCCTTTCTTGGATGTACTGGTCATTAAAGAACAATATTGGCTAACTACAACATTGTATAAGAAACCCACTGACCGTAACTGCTATTTACATTATACAAGCTATCATAATCGTGCTCTGAAAGACAATTTACCCTACTGTCAATTCTTGAGACTTAAACGAATATGCGCCAATACAGAAGATTTTTTACAACAATCCAAATCCCTCTCAGACAGGTTCATCAAAAGAGGATATCCCAAAACATGCATTAAGAAAGGTTTCCGTAGAGCATTTGACACATCAAGAGAAGAACTTTTACAAACTGGCGGTAAACCAAAAATTATTCCCGACATCGTATGTAATCTTCGGTTTTCTTCATATAGCCATCAATTTAAAAATATTATCAAAAAACATTGGCACATTATACAAACACTTCCCTGTTTTAAGGACATTTCACCTACATTTGCTGTTTCCAAAAATCCCAATTTAAAAGATCGTTTAGTCCCATCGGCACTTCCTATGTTGGACAGATTTGTAGAAATGAAAATTGGGCATAAACCTTGCAATTCGTGTTCTGTTTGCACTCATTCAATGACTCTACGAGAATTCATACACCCCAAAACTCAAAAACATTATAAACTAAATTTCAATAGTGATTGTAAAACACAAAATGTAGTGTATATTGTGCAATGCCCGTGTGGTCTATTATATGTTGGCAAGACCAATAGAATGACCAAGGTTAGAATTATAGAACACCGTAGCTGCATTAAAAGACAACTTAGGACGGCTCCCCTGGTGGACCATTGGATAGAAGCTGGACATAATTCAGATGACATTAAATTTTTCATTTTTAAAACACTTAAAAAAGGTTGGCGAGGCGGTAATTTAGATAGCATGCTACTGAAGGCAGAACAGCGTGCTATTTACGAATTAGATACCGTAACTCCAAATGGTTTAAATAAGGAGTTAGAATTAATCCACTTTCTATAGTAATTTCTTTCATACGATCCATCCTTAAGTTGCAATGCACTGTTTCATAAACAAACTTCATTGTTCACACCATATAAGATATACCACCAGCTTTTATAATTGTCATAGTATACAAGCATACAGCCGCATGTGTTATACGCGAGCTATTACCTAAGCAGATAATTTAACTCATTGTGCAACCTACATGTGTCATTAACCATCTGTTTATAATCTATCCTGCCAGCCCCTTTTCTAAACAACCTTTGTCTTGATGACTATTGGCTCCTAGTAACGTGAGATGTCACCCCACCGTGCGTACGTCATTTTTAATTTTAAATAGCAACGTTTTTTCCACATTCACTTTCATTCCGTTCACACAGCTTATGCATCAGCGTGGACAAGAGCAGCAAGTAAGTCCCTTATGACGTTTTTTTCATATTGACTTTGGTCTTGTGCACAGAATTGTTTTAGTTTTTTAGAGCAACCCCTTTTTTTAAAAAAATTTCTTTTAAAATCTACATAAGTTCATTTTGGTTTCCTCTTTTTATGATTATATTTAGCTGCAAGCTGTTATTTAGAGTGTATTTTACTCTTTATCTAAACTTTTCATATATATGTGTAATAATATAAGCTCTTAAAGGTTTAAAATAGTAATCCTTTTATATAAAACGTTAAGATATATCACCAGCTCAGTGTTAGTCGCGACTTTAATTATACTAGACACAAGTTACTATGTAAGCAAACAATCGAAATTATTGCACAACACCTATTATATCTAATAAACAGTCTGTGCCACTATTTTTCCTTTTAAACAAATTTCGACTAGTGTCTCCATCGATTTTTACCCATCTTTAACATTAAATGGTAGAAGTTCTCTTGGTCGACCTTTTACTTTTATAAGGCTCGCGCATAAACTGAGATAGCATTAGAAGGTTAGCCTTTATTCCACCTATCGGATACGTACTTATCTGTACAAACGGAGCACGCCATTCTTCTTTTTTAAACCAAAATTTTAGTACTTTCACCTATACTATTTTTTGTATTTACAGGACGTACGAGTTTGTCCGAACAACACTAGTGGGCAACACTTTTTATAGCACACTTTAGATATACACATATAGTCTTTTGCTACATTTTATTATTAAGTTCTTTTTTCCATAACAATACTTATATCGTTTTAGAATTGTCCTTCGTTTATTTATACTATGTAAGACATACTACCAGTTTTGCAAGTGGACAAACGCATTAATAAAAATGTACTTTATACAAGTTACCATTTGAGCAGATATTTTAGTCTAATGTCTAGCTTATATATCACTTGTTGATAATTGGTTCCTGCCATTCCATTTACTTTTAAATAATCTCGATCCCGATGCCCATTGGCTCCTACTAACGTCAAACGGTATCCTACGATATGTACGTCATTTTTGGTTTTAAAATCGCAACGTTTTCTCTACATTGACTTTCATTTCAATCACACGGCTTACATATCAGCGTGGATAGAATCAGTAGGCAAGTTTTTATGTTGATTTTAACCTAAAAATACTTCATTCTATTGATGTTCACTTTGATCCTTTTGTACACAATATTTTTTGGCAGTACTAGCAGATAATCTGCCTTTCAGGGTAACTTCCAGAGACGCATCAAAAATTTTTATAAAATATATACGTCATTAACTCTGTGTGAGTTGCGGCTTTAACTATACTACATATGAGTTACTACTTAAGTAAATAACTGCCATTATTGTTTAAAATTTAAAGTTTAAAATTCATTATATTCATTTGTTTTCAACAAGTTGTGCTGTCATTAAACAATTGCTCCTCATCAATTTCCACTAACTGTTGATTTTGACCGGCAGAAGTGTCTCTAGTCTGCTTTTTACTTACATATTTTTTTACTTATTAATTGGGATAGTATACACCTACAGGATAAGTGTCTGCTTATATCAATGGAGTATGTCATTTTTGTAATCAAAATTATAGTATAATTAAAAGTATATTTCATATATATATTTAAACATTTTAACATATTTATTCTGTTCTTATTATAAAATCATTTAGTTTTCATTGTTCATTTAAGATTTTGTGAATATTATCCCTTTTAGGATAGTTAATCCCTATATCATGTTCTCCTTGTAGCAATCTATATATTGTGTATAACATGTATGTGGTAACAACTCAACTTGTTTTCTCTTTTTCGGGGCTATAATATATACATTTTTGTTGTTGTCCAGTCATATCTTTTTCCTATATATTTACATGTTTATTTATATATATATATTTTTTCATCTCTATTTAGATCTGTCCGAATTTGAATGTATTTTTGGATACATATATGAATATTTGTATAAGCCAATTTATAGGTATGTTATAAATTCCATATCTTGAATTAATCTACGCATATTCATTGTCATATTTATCATAATCTATTCCATATATCCTCGAATGCACTATCTTGTCCCCTTACTACTTATTTACATATGTTTTTATATGCTTATGCCTTCATGACTATATTATTATATTAATATGTTTTCAATCTTACCCTTACAGCAATATGTTACCTTTATAGCTATATGTTAATTTATTGCGGTTTATCTTGTTCCTTATGTAATATATGTTTTTATTTTATATTTATATGTTTGCATTTTGATAAATTTTATGATATACTGTATGTTTTGTTTTTAGACCCCTGAGGAAGGCCTTTCTGGCTGAAACACGGACCGTGTAGGGTCCTGTGCAAATAAATTTGGCTTTTCATATATTTTTTGAGCCTGGTTCTTTTGTATTCTTCCGTTTTGTTGTTTTTTCTGTTGTTTTTTACGGGAGAATTGGACTCTTTGTTGTTTTTGGGGAATTACATTAGCCAGAGGCTACAAAATGATGTATTCCCTGGTTAGGAGCTGTTCCAGAGTTTAGGGCTGTCATACTGCCTAGTTAATTGATAACACCTGTAACCTGATGGGGGTGGGAACATCTTAAAACACTGGCCAGCTTGACTAGTCAGAGAACAGGAGTGGGGGAAGGGTTGTCAAGGAGGAAGCTGCTGTGAGGATCCACTGAGGGACTGGTAGAAGGAAGTTCGTAGAAAATCCAGAGTAGCTGATTTTAAGACTGTGTTTGAATATAAATAGGTCAGAAGCGGGGAGGGTTAGGTTTTTGCTTGTTTATTATATGTTTGGCACAGTGTGCAATAGAAGCATTGTTTAAGGAGTGACTGTCTGGTGTTTTCAGTTTGACTTTTTGGAATAAACTGCCTCTTGCTGAGTTTTGTCTGGGTGGCCCTGAGGAAACCTGGGATTCACAGAAGTGGCAAATAAGGCCATAAAGAAATTTTCTAAAAATACTCAGAAATAAGGGACGTGATTTCCATTCCCATGGATGTCTTGCTCATAATTAGGACTTCTGGTTTTAGTTTTTAATTGATAAGCACCAATTGAAACACCCCCAATGCTAACATATTAAAATAGATTGTTCTTGGATAAACACCTTGAAGAAAGCACTACTTCCCCTAGTAGCCTCATCCTTCCCCTGGCTTGTGTTATATCCTTCACTCCATTTTTGTGCCTTTTCTATGGCAATGACTCCTAAGTGAAGCAAATATACATATTTGATTCCACCAGAAAAGGCAGCAATAGTACCTGTGGCATGAAAAAATTGACAAAACACCAACCCCACCCCCCTTCTTGCTAAACTGCGCAAGCGGCTGCTCTGCACTAACGCCGACAGCACAGCCCATTCACTTTGAATGGGCTGTGTCGGCATTGCCATACGGTAGCTGCTAGTGTGGTTTTGAGGCAGCCTGGGCAAAGAAATCATATTAATTTGGTGTTTAACTTTTCAGTCCTGCAAGTGGAAGAATGCCATCTGGGTTTAATTACTCAAAAGTCTAGCTTTTGCTAGACTAGAGGTTAGAAAGGTCAGTGAGAAATGAAACTTTCTTTGTCCCTTTTTGAGTGATGGATTGTTAAGGCTAGTTCATATTTACCACCTCTGGATGCCATTCAATCTCGAGGGGATCAGCAAGCAAGGTATACTGGACAGTTTTGCAGGCAGTTTAAAGGATTAGATTGAACGCTGTCTAGAAGAAGATAGTTCAGATTTAGATATTCTTGATGATTTAGATTTTGTCTTATAAGGAATTCTGATTTCTGCTTATTTTAGAATATGTTTTATTCTGTGTAATTAATAAGTTCTATTTCTATGTAGAATATCTTTTCAATTCAGTGTTACATCAGTGGCTGACTTTTCAAGTGAGATTGTCTGCAGTTTAAGAGGTCATCATCTGGTTTGAATTATCTACAGTCCTAGCTAGTTTTGTGTATGAAACTAATAGGTGAAAGAGGTCAGGACAAGTCAACTCTTCTCCTTGATTAATTATAACAAACCATGTCTGTGTGCCATTAAGCAAGACTGGCCCCTTGGCCCCTTGACCCCTTAATGAATGCCAGAGTCCAGTTAGCAGTTTAAGCTATGACTGGGAATATGAGAAATAATAATAAAATGCAAGAGATAGGTGCCACATTGTCTAGTTTGAGAGGCCCCAGGTCATAGGTCAGTTTAGGAAATATCTGAAACCTATGTAACTGATATTTTGGAGTAAATGTATAGAGATAATTAGTTCAAGACAGGGTAATCAATCTATTCTTTACCATCTGGTGAGAAAGGGGGGCTAGAGAGGTGTAGGACCCTATATAACTGAGAGCAGAGGCAGCTTACGTTAGAGGACAGACAGGAGAGGCAGGATCCAGAGAGCTGAGAAAGAGAAGAAGAGACCTAGTGCTGATGTCCTACTTTGTTTGCTGGCAAATAAAGAAGACTTCTCTCTCATTCTGGTGTGTGGTGTTTGACTCCTGAAGTACCACAGATTCTGCTAACAATAGTGGTAATTCCTGCAACAGTTTGGTAAACAGAGGGGCAAATGTTTTGTGCCCTCAACCCCTAACTAGCTGGAAAAGAAACACCTAAATTTACAGATACCTTAGAACAGAAACTCTGCTCCTAACCTTTAGCAGTGGAAAAATGTGTGAAAGAAATAGTGCTTCTCAGTAACAATACTTATGATACTTCAGTCCAGGGTGGGTTGGAAAAGCTTTGCAAGGGAGAGCTACTTTCAGTTTCTGAAATTTCAGAAAAACAAAAACATTGTGGCAACCTGATTTTCAGTGACTCCAAGTGTGTGCTAGATTTATGGCCAAGTATATGCAAATGTTTATGTATTTGCATTTTTCTCACACCTTTTTCAGTAGTAGTGAATGCTGCGTCAGGGGTAATTTCCAAACTTCATATGCTCAAAATTGCATCCACTGTCACGTCTCACCGTTCGCTACCAACTTTCACTGCCAAACGGAATATGAAGTTTGAAAATTACCCCTGACGCAGCATTCGCGAAACGGGGGCTATCTGTCGGGTTATCAAAGGAGAAGTGTCACCCGGAGAAGGACATTTAATGAAAATACAAAGTTGTTCTGGCTGACACTTTCTGATAATATTTTTGCTATATTTGCATTCTACGTTATTAGATGGTATCTGTGTCTCTCCAATAGTTCCACCAATTAGATACAGTACATCAGTAGAAGGAATAGTGGATACACATAGTAAGAATTAGAATTGAGATTTAAAGGCTCAGTTAAATGTGGAGGATTTTTTTAAGCTAAATGATGGCACGCCGAGCTCATGCCTTATAGTTCCACCGAGAGGTGATTGGCTGGGTGGTGACTCAGGCTTTTTTCTCCACTTATATAAAAATTGTGGTTTAGGCTGCTTCTTCTATGTGATTTCCATGATATTATTACACAGGCAATGTGAGCCAGTGTTGGATCTTCAGTCATTTATTTGATAAGCTTGAGTGCACCTTTACTCATTAGACGATAAAAAATATAAGGACAGGCTTATGAACCTCAACATGTACATGCTGGAAGAGAGGCTGGAGAGAGTGGATATGATAGACATTTAAATACATCAGTGGTATTAATATACAGGAGGTGAGCCCTTTTCAAATGAAGGAAAACTCTGGAATGAGAGGGCATAGGATGAAGTTAAGAGGAAATAGGCTTAGGAGGAATCTAAGAAAATACTCTTTCAAGGAAAGGGTGATGGATACGTGGAATGGCCTCCCGGTGGAGGTCGTGGAGATGAGGATTGTGCCAGAATTTAAGAAAACATGGGACAGGCATGTGGGATCCCTTAGAAAAAGGAGGAGTTAGGGGTTACTGAGGATGGACAGACTGGATGGGCCATTTGGCCCTTATCTGTCATCATGTTTCTATGTTTCAGCGCCACCCCAGGTCCTGGTTTCACCTGGCCTGCCCCCAAGGGCTCTTCTCAGAGCCACCCCAGATCCCAGTTTTACTGGGCCTGCCTCCAAGGGCTCTTTTCAGAGCCACCTGTTGGCCTCTACTCTTCATGGAGTGACTTGCCTGCCATCGGTCAGGACCCTCCTGACCTCTGTTTTGGGAGCTTGCCCGCGGCCCATGGGCTCACCCTTCCAGACTTGTGACACTGATATTCCCAGCCCCAATGTCAGCTTCCTTATCCCACCTGATTCGAGTGCTACCAAAATACCCTGCAGAGCAGTGTGAACTTGCTTCTTTGCTTCTGCCATTCAGCCTGCCTCCCCACTTCTTGCTATCTGCACTGCGAGAGCAGATACTTCCTGTATCATTGAAGTAGTACCTGCTCTCACAGGGGCTGATACAGAAAGCTGTATGGGAGAGGTGCTGACCTCACCATTTCTACAGTGAGCTTTCAAAAAAAAACAAAACACAAAAAAAACAGAACAAAACAAAATAATAATTCATATGGGATTCAGTATTCAATGAGCATGCAAACTACTGCCACATTAAGATCACAGCTATAATCTGCATCACATTAAACAATGTCATCCTACCTGAGTAGGATGACAAAAAAAATGCAAAAGCAAATTGCTGGCATGGTTTCAGCATTCTCCCCTCCCTCCTGGTACAGTATAAAAATTGTGGCATCTCCATGACCACACCTTCCCCCCTGACTTACCTAAAAAAAATGTCCCTGGTGTCTAGTGCACCCCCATTCACCCGTGACCTGGCCCCCCCTTTCCTATGATTACTTAAAATAAGTATTATACAGTTCTTATCCCCTCTAATGCAAAGGTGTAATACACAATACTGACAATAAACTTTCATAAATCATTCCAAAAAATGTTTTTCATATAAATAGAGGGACGTGCTCATATGTTTCCAAGGGACAATCACAGTCTCGCTGTCTTCAAAAGATGTCCAAGCATATAATCATAGCATGACTCTACTGTTTAAAGTAATGCCTCCCAAGTGCCAAATAATATTTTTGTGCAAAAAAGTTCAATAAAGCTCACACTTAACTTGCTAGGTGAAAAGAGTAAAACAGGTCCCGACATGGTCCACGTTTCACTGGAGCCGTTTGGTCTTTAAACCTTTAAATGTGAAAAGCCTCCCTCACATGCAGGATGCGTCTGATTTTCAGTTAGAAGTCCTGGATGTGACCAATGCACAAAGGGGGATCCATGCATCATATTTGCATGTGATCCTGTTTGTGCATTGGTCACTGTTAGTGACTCTATATTTTTTTCCATGGCACCCATGTTTAGCGGGTGCCGCTGTGCATTGGCCCCTTGAGACCTGTTCTGTCAAGGACTTCAGCCTTTACCCTACCAATGAGCCTGAGAGAGGGTTTGGCTTCTCCCAGCACTGCCTCACAATTTTCTGTGCTGCTGGTGCAAGAGTGATAAATTCTCTTCCTTCCATGGAAGCTGCTGTAGCCCTTAAGCTTCTTATCTGGAACAGACATCTGAACTACATTTTTTTCTCTCTCTCTCTGTGGCTTTCTAGGGGAGGGGCTGTCGATGCAAGTTCCTGCAAGGGGACAGTGCAGTATCTCTCTCCAGCCCCTGCCCCCATGCACTTTATCTACATTAAAACTACATCAGCTCCATGAAATAAAATTTCAAAGACAGTGCCCTCCCCTCTGATGCCTTTCAGAGAGTCTCTTGCCTATTAGTATTTACTGCTTCCAGCCCATAACTCCATGTCTCTGCTCTGTTCACTTGCTGAGCTCTTGGATATAGAAAACAAGGGGTTTTACACTGTACATGAAAGCATGTGATGCTGTCTGTCTTAATATGTATGGCCTGGCATCTTTGCTCAAGTCAGAAATTATGCAACATACAGGTTGTATGAACGTAAGTGCAGAGCTGCCAAGTTACCCATTCCAGGAGGGAGACTTTGTGGCCAGTCCTGATTTTAAACTTAAATCCCAAAACAGTGTAGTATTTGTAGTCCATAATTCTATCTATTGAAATCAGTGCTGCAGATCCCTTAATTCACCAGGATGAAGTTGGCAGAAATCCAGGACCGGCCTAAAAGTCTCCCTCTTAGAATGGGTAACTTGGCAGCTCTGTAAGTGTAAGGAGATTTCCCTTGGTTCTGGGCCATCCACAATGATTTCACACCTCTACCCCACAGAATATTTTATCCTGGTCCTCTCCCTTTCTTCACTTAGCGCACACGCACTCTTTTATAAAGGGAGCAAGTCCTCTCCAGAGGGGGTAGAAGGGTAGGAGAAAACAACTTATAAGATACTGACTCTTGGGCACAAGGCGCAGAATTCAAGAAATGGCATCGGGAAGATCCGTGCTAAGCTAGTCCTATATAATAATTCTCACCTCCAACGTTCTAAAACCTGGCTGCCGGGCAAGATGGCGGATTAGAGCGGACGTGTGAGAGTGAGCTCCTGACTTTGCGAGGTGTTCAACTGCTGGCGAGCTAACCCTACCCCAGGAGATGGTGAAAAAGGAAGGGGAAGTCCAGAGTTCTGCCCTCCTCAGCCCCTGGAACTGTTCCCGCTCACCGGCAATTGACCCTGGACCAAGTTGGCGTTCTTCCATGGGTCATGCAAACGCCCACCTCGAATCGAGCCACGGAGGTTTCAGTGGTTCACAGCGATGGAGCGGTCTCGCTGAGCCCGCTCGAAAATGCAGCCCCTCCGCGACCCGGAAGTAGTTTCATCTCCGAGGTAGGATCGCCTAGTTCAGTTCCCGAAGTGGAGAGTAATGAAGCACTCCAAGGAGGAACCTCGGCGATATTGGCCCCGATAGTGGGAACAGCTGGAAACTGAAGGGTTAATGCGACCTCGACCCCCACGCTCTCGGGAGCTACAACCGTAGGTGTAACGGAGATGGTAAGACCGGCTGTGGTTACTTTGGACTCTCTATGGGACGCAATTCAGGGGATGAACTCCCTATTAACAAAGGTAACCAACTCTTTTACAAAAGACATTACAGACTTAAAACAAGTTCAGCAGAAGTTAGAGGATAAAGTTCAAGATCAAGGGAATTAAGTTGGAACTTTAAGAGCTGAACTCTCTACGTTGCAGGTGTTTGCAGGAGAAGTCTGTAAAGATAGAGATATATTGAGGAGAAAATTGGAATTTTTGGACAATCAGGGGAGGAAGAATAATCTACGATTTATTAATTTCCCTAAAGCCCCTTTGATCTCATCAATTGATATGTTACGTAGATATATCCAGGAAATATTAAAAATTCCAACAGAGGGTCTTCCACCTATCAATAAAATTCAGTATTTAACTGGGATTAAAAAATCGACCTCCCCGGCTGCTTAGAATCCAGTAGAAAATTTAACAGGCTTTTTGGAGAACTCACTGGACAGTGTAACAGAGAGAACGACTCTTTTGGTGTTATTTGCGATAGAGTTGGATAGAAATAATATTTTCAAATTATATTTTAAACATTTAATTGAAATGTTTCTAGGGGAACAAGTTCGTATATATCCAGATTTGAATAAAGATACTCAAATGCGGAGAAGAGAATTTATGAGTCTTAGGCCTAGGGTAGTAGCGCTAGGAGCTGTATTTGTGTTAAAATTTCCATGTCGATGCATTGTATCTTTAGAATCAGTGATTTATATGTTTCTTGAACCTCAAAAAATGAAAGTCTTTATTAGCGCTAGAGAAAATAGAGGAGATCAAACCTGAAAGTTCAATAGAGTTAATCGCTGATATTCAGCTGTGAGTAGTGCGCATGTTGCTGTTCTTAGACTAAAAATGTATTTCCATGTTCTTTAAAATTTATTCCTTGTGTCTTGCCACAACTTCTATTGTGGTCTAAAAGATTTTGAATTATTTCCTTTGTTAAATAACCTAATGGTCATTTTTGTTTCCTTCTTCCTGACATTTAAGTTGTATGACTGAATGTAATATAAATTCAATAAAGAAAAATAAAATAAAATAAAACCTGGCTGCCTGTGTCCGTAACTTGCTGGATCTCCGAAGCCTCAGCTAACGTCACTGCAGGGGGAGGAGTAGGGAAACACGCGGAGCGTGTTTCCCTACTCCTCCCCCTGCCTACGAAGCAGCTCTCATTGCCCCCCCTCGCCGCATCACCCAAGTCCCTACCCCTCCCCCTTCGCCACGCGCGGCCAGCATAGGACGAAGGGAGAGCCGGCACAGGGTGAGCCGCTCTCACATTTCTCCCCGTCAGTGGACTCCGCCCCTTCGTCCTCCTGGAGCCTCTGATTGGTTCTACTCCCTGCCCAGGGCCGGTCTTAGCAAGTGCGGGGCCCTATGCAGATCAATTTGATGGGGCCCGCCACCCCTCCCTCCGAGCTCCAAGGCCCCCAGCTCCAGGGCTTGTCGATCCTGCAGTCAGTGCCAACTGAAAGCCATGTCTTTTTCACAAACACAGATACACCCTAATCCACTATAGAATAAGTAATCATAAACTTTCTATTTAGACAAAAAATAAAATGAAACCCCAAGATGCCAGACTCTGCATACAATGCAACACCACAGAAACAGAAAATGTCCCCTAGTACTGTGCAAAATATAAAGACAGCAGATGTAAATTTGAAAAAAACTAACAAATACCAATCACCACTTTACAAATTAACAAATAGAAATAAAACAAATATAGAAAATAAAATACCATTTTATTGAACTAATATATTTAACTTTCAGAGGCCAAAACATCCTTCCTCAGGTCAATATAGTATAGTACTGTTACAGTATCCTATCCTGACCTGAGGAAGGGGGTTTTGTTCTCCGAAAGTTAGCCAAAATGTATTAAAATTAGTCCAATAAAAAGATTACCTTGTTTGCATGTTCTATTATAAATATTTATTAACATATCTACAATACTACTTTATCCTAAAGCAAAAAAATTTAAATATATATTTTATTTACATTTTGTTGTCTCTGGTTTCTGCTTTCCTCATCTTTTCACTGTCTTCCTTCCATCCAGCATCTGTCTTCGGTCTCTCTCTGCCATCCAGTGTCTGCCCTCTCTGCTGTCCCCTCCATCCAATGTCTGCCCTCTCTTCCTGCACCTTCCATCCACATCTGTCCTCTATCTCTGCCCCTTCCATCCACCATCTGCCCCTGTCTTCCCTCTCTCTCTCCCCCATCCATTCACTGTCTGCCCTTTCTATCCCTTCCATCCACTGTCTGCCCTTTCTCTCTGCTCCTTCAATCCACCATTTGCCCTCCCTCTTGCTCCCCCATCCAGGATGTGCCCCTCTCTCCGCCCCTTTTTTTCAGCCCCCAGTTCCAGCCCCACTATCCCACCAGTCCCCCATTTCAGCCCCAGCCCTTTTCTCCCACCAGTCCCGAGCTTCAGCCCCCCAGCCACTTCTCCCTGTCCCCTTTTCAGCCCCTCCCCCTTTTCAGTCTCCAGCCTCTTATCCTACCTAACCTCCTTTTCAGCCCCCAGTTCCAGCCCCCTTCATCCACATGCCTTGTATTAGGGCCCCCCTTTTCAGAACCATTCTCCCACCTGACCCACGCATACCCCATTTTCCCACCAGCCCCAGGCATGGCCCCCATTTTCCCATATTGCCCCTTCTCAGACCCAGTCCCCTTCTCCCATCCAAGAACCCCAGTCCCCTCCCCTCCCCATCCCCTTCTCCCATCCTTGAACCCCCTCCCCACCTCAGTCCCCTTCTTCCATTCAAGAACCCCAGTCCTCTCCCAACCCGTCCCCTTCTCCCATCTGAGAACCCCCTCCCCAGTCTCTCCCATCCAAAAACCCCAGTCCCCTCCCCACCCGTCCCCTTCTCCCATCCTTGAACCCCCTCCTCACCTCAGTCCCCTTCTCCCATTCAATAACCCCAGTCCCCTCCCCACCCCCTTCTGCTTCTCCCATTCATGAACCCCTCCCACCTCAGTCTCCTTCCCATTTGAGAGCCCCACACCCTTCTCCCATCTGAGTCTCTCCCCACCTACCAGCTCCATTCTCCTGCCGCCCAGGCCCACCACCCTCACTGCCTTTAAAAAAAACACAATTTGAAGCGCTGGAGTAACAGGCAGCAGCGCCTCGCGTCTGCCCTTCTACTAAAAATCTCTTCGACGACGTCATTGGGCCTTCCCACATTGAGTCCCGCCCGCCCTCGCGGTAATTGGAAGTTACCTCAGAGGAGGGCGGGACTCAATGTGGGAAGGCCCAATGACGTCGTCGAAGGGATTTTTAGTAGAAGGGCAGACGCGAGGCGCTGCTGCCTGTTACTCCAGCGCTTCAAATTGGGTTTTAAAGACAGGACAGGACGAGCAGTGCCGGGAGCGGACTCGGAGCACCCCCCCACCACCCGCTGACATCTGGGGCGGAACGCCCCCACCACGTTGCCGTCGCGCGTTGTTGAACTTGGGAGGGAGGGAGGGAGAGTGGTGCTCGGGCGGTTGGGGCGGGGCTACCTGATGCGCGCTGCACGGGGCCCCCCTGAGCGCGAGGCCCTATGCGGCCGCCTCGGTCGCCTCGCCTTAAGACCGGCCCTGTCCCTGCCCGTCTTCCCTCCACTCCCCGTCCCCATGGCAGTCGCTGCAGGAGGAAGAAGAGGTGGGGTAAAGGATCCTGGTGTCCTCTCAGCTCGGCCCAGGAACAGTTTGTGGCAGTGGAGGGAGCGACAAGGGCCGGGGAGTTACGAGCTGTCTGTCACCTTCTTCCCCGGTGGAGCATGAAGGTTACCGTGGACTTTGACGAGTGCTTGAAGGACTCCCCCCACTTCAGGTTTAACTGCAGACTTCCTCTTCCCCCTCCCCCCCCCACGGCGCATCACCCAAGCCCCTACTTCTCCCCCCTCGCCACACGCGGCCAGCATAGGATGAAGGGAGATCCGGCACAGGGTGAGCCGCTCTCACAATTCTCCCCATCAGCGGACTCTGCACCTTCGTCCTCCTGGAGCCTCTGATTGGTTCTACTCCCTCCCCGTCCCCATGGCAGATGTTGCAGGAGGAAGAGGAGGTGGGGTAAAGGATCCCGGTGTCCTCTCAGCTCGGCCCAGGAACAGTTTGCGGCAGCGGAGGGAGCGACAAGGGCCGGGGAGTTACGAGCTGTCTGTCACCTTCCTCCCCGGCGGAGCATGAAGGTTACCGTGGACTTTGACGAGTGCCTTAAGGACTCCCCCCGCTTCCTATCAAAACGGGCCTCTCTCTATCTCTTTGTCCCTCTCTCTCACACACAGTCTCACAGACACACACACTCTCTGTCTCTCACACACTCTCTCTCTCACACAAACACACTCTGTCTCTCTCTCTGACATACACACTCCATCTCACATACACACATACACTCTGAGGAAAACCTTGCTAGCGCCAGTTTCATTTCTGACAGAAACGGGCTTTTTCCCTAGTCTACTATAATAAAACTCACCCTCAACATTCTGAAGACAACGTTCTGAAGTCACTCAGTCACTCACTGAAGGGTTCATGGATTCATGGTGGTGAAGCCACAACACTGACCATGTCTCTCTGCCCCGCCCTCGCATGACGGACCAATCAGAAAAACACCCTCAACATTCTGAAACACAAAGGACCATCACAACACCGTTCCCAGGCAACACTAGGCAACGTAAGACAGACCAATCAGAGGAAACTACGTGACAATTTCCCAGCAGAATGGCTCATTATCTGTGCAGCAAGGAGAGCACAGAACCACCGCTGGAACGAGAGAAGAATATTCCTGCTGTGGGTATGTGCAAAAATAGACTGGGGGAGGGGGGTGAATTTTTAAATGCCTAATGCCAGTACTGAAGAGTGCCAGAGGGCCTATAGCACAGACTATATTTGGAATCGCTTGACATGGAGTCAGAGGAGCCGAAAACAACGTGCCCGTCACCATCTGGGACGTGGGCGAACAGGACAAGCTGCGGCCAAGTTGGAAGGATTACCCGCGACCCAGCCAGCAGCAAACAGCGACCTTCCCTGCCTAGGAATCGCTGGAGACTGGCTGCCAAGCTAACGAAACAACTGCACACCGACGCACCACCTCCATCATTCGAAGGGCATCCACACTTTCTTCAACAGAAATACAAACTAATAATACAAAACAAAGAATACATGGTTTCTCAGGTGGCTGCAGGTAACTCCCCACCCCCTTCCTCTTCCCCTTTTGCCGAAGCGGCCAAGGACGTGCCCAACCATCCCCAGCCTCAGGCAAGCTGTCTCCCACCTCGGGGATTCCCCGAGCACCCGGAAAAAGACGGTGCTGATTTCTGCAATGCATAAATGTTCCAGCATTCCCTTGCAGCCAGCCTGAAATGGACCAAACATACCGGATCACCCCTGATGGCCCAAGACCGTGCTCTTCTCCCTTCTGCCAACTTAAAACAACCATCCCCATCCTCAGGCAAGCCGTCACCCACCTCCAGGATGCCCAGAACCCCAGCCCAATGGAAAAAGATGGCGCTGCTTCCAACAGCACATTTCTCTTCCAGCATTCCCCTACAGCAGCCCTGAAACGGCCAAAAAATACCAACAGACAAAGAACGTGCTCCTCTACCTTCCGCCCATCTAAAACAACACTGCTGCCTCAGCACAACAAAAAAAAAACAACAACACTCAACAAAGGCTGACCCCCCTACAACCACATTTACATTTTACCAACAGAAAGACCCCCCTCCACAAACCTCCTTGACAGACAAAACCACACACACACAATACAACAGAAACACACCCTCAAAGCCACACACCAATCCAACCCACTTTGCCAGCACAGCACAGCACAGCACATCCCCCAACCCCCAAGCAAAAAACAAAACAAAAAAAGACACACATCAACAACCTGCACACACACCGCACACTCACACACACACAAAATAACTCTGTGACACACACACACACACAAAAAAAACCCACATGCTAGCGCCCGTTTCATTGGTTTTGGAAACGGGCCTTTTTTACTAGTATTCTATAAATGGCACTTCGAGAAGAGCACTCTTTATAGAATACTAGCTGAGCACAGATTTTGCCCCTAACTTTGGGCGCCAGCATTTATGCCTGACAAAAACTGGTGTAAATGCTGGTGCCCAATTTATGCCAGTTGGGCGTTCAAATTATAGTATTCTATAACATTGCGCCTATCTTCTGGAAATGCCTATGATCAACCCATGTTCCACCCATAGCCACACCCCTTTGGAGCTGAACACTATAAAATTTAGGTGTGCATATTAGAGAATGGCGTCTAGGGCAGATGCGTGTGCAAATCCAAATTGTTGACAATTAATGTCAGTTAAATTGATTGTTGACACCTCATTAACTGATATACATGCGCATCTGCCCTAGGCACCTAAATTTGGGTGATCTATATAGAATCTGGGGAAAGATTCATTACTTTGGAGAGCTAAAAATTCTCGATTGCTGATTCCTTACTAATCAATCAACTAGAATGCAAAAATCTGTGCATCAGAACCAGTTTGTTTTTCCTTCTTTTTGATATATCTTCTTGGACACCATCTGTAACCATTTTAAATGTGATGAGCGGCGTGAGTCCTCTCTAGAATTTTTTATCCTCCTATTTAAGACTGGAGACTACTTTCCAAATATTTAAAAATGTCTAAAACCTATTCTGCTCTTAGATACTTTTGGAGACTAATGCAACACATCAAGAACTGAAGAGATGGCTGGCGATACTAGAATGGAGTAGAAATTTACAGCCTAAACTCCTGTCTCCATTCCAAAGCAGATAAAGCCTGATTTTTATACTTCCTTTTTTACTTTATTTATTTCTAATTTGTAAACTGAGAGGAAGGCTGTGCCATGTTGGCGGTATATCAGATAAATGTGAAACTTCCAACTTGGTTGAAGGGATATCCTTTCAAAGCCCAGACATAGATTTCTCTATTTTGAAGAATGAATCAAAAGAAATTAGTGACGAAGAATGCTTGTAGTCCCTGATGCAACTTCTGGTAAAATGCTGGCCAACCTCAGACAGTAGCTACTTATGGTGTTGTGCCTACTATATATAAGTGATTTTTTAAAATGTTTTCATCATTTAAGTAAAAAAAATTATTTCTAAATTTACCTGTGATTGGAGAAATCAATGAAGGAAGCACTTGGACTGAAGTTTTAGTAACACTTTTCTGAAGTGTTCCCCACTAAATTAAAAATATTAAAAATCTATAAATAGTACAATATATAAAACATTATTTCTTAGGAAAAATATTCAGGAGAGAGATTTGCATGCACTGCCTCCACTGCATGCCAGTGGCTTAGCCAAGGGTGGGCCCAGGCCCACCCACTTTGGGCTCAGGCCCATCCAGTAGCAGCACACCTATGATGTGTGGCTGGCAGGGATCCCAAAGCCCCACTAGCCAAAAACTCCCAACAACTGTCCTTTTAAATAGCAGATCTTCACTTGCGAGCAGCGACTGATACATACTGCTCGCACTGACCCCACAGCCTTCCCTCTGATGTATTCCCACCTATGCGGAAACAGGAAGATGCATCAGACGGAAGGCTGTGGGGCCAACATGAGCAGCGTGTATTAGTTGTTGCTTACTGCCAGTGAAAATCTGCTATTTAAAATGCATGTGGGAGAGGGGGGTGTTTGAGAGATCATATAGCATGCAGGTGAGAGAGGGAGATACCACATCACTTATGGGACAAGGTGAAGTTCTTCTGCCCACCCATCTTGGGCCCAGGCCCACCCAAAATTGGGTGTCAGGCTACGCCTCTGCTGCATGCAAATCTGTCTCATGAATATTCATTGTGGATATCCTGAAAACCTGAGTGGCTGGGGTGTCTGCAGGACCAGGTTTGGGAACCACTGGCCTAGTGGTTAGTACAGTGGACTTTGATCCTTGGGAGCTGGGTTTGATTCCCACTGCAGCTCCTTATTACTCTGGGCAAGTCACTTAAGCCTCCATTGCAGCAGGTACAAATAAGTACTTGTTTATACTATGTAAACTGCTTTGAATGTAGTTGAGGGGCTGCCAAGAAACTGAACCAGGCACAGGGCAGGGTTGCCACTGCCAGGCCCAAGGCAGGGTCACTGCCACCCCCCCAAATCATCATCCGCTGCAGCCCCCCCCCCCGATTGCTGCTGCTTCCTCCCCCAATCACTGCTGCTGCTGCCCCATTGCTGCTGCCCCCCCCCCGATCGCTGCCACCCTCCCCCGATTGCTGCCGCTGCTTAAATACCTTGGCTGGCTTGGATCCCAGGCCCCGCCAGCAGAAGACGTTTTCTTCCTCCAGCACTGACTGCCTGCCCCTGCGGCTGCTTTTCCTCTTAGGGCATGCTCGATTTCAAAACCGAGCATGCGCGCCTGAGAGGAAAAGCAGCTGCTCAGCAATGGGCAGAAGAGTAGTGCTGGAGGAAGCTCCGGGTCCTCCCCAGCCTCCAAGGGGATCCGACGCCGGAGTTTTCTCTCGCCTGCTCCTGTTGGGACGCGATCACTCGGGTTTCATCAGGAGCAGGAGAGAGAGAGAGACCCTGGGGCTGGTCCCTCTTGGAGGCCCGGGCCCAGGGAATTTTGCCCCCCCCCCTCTCGGCGGCCCTGGCAAAAACCACCGAAAGGCAGTATATCAAGTCCCATTCTCTTTCCCCCCATTATCCAAGGAGAAGCAAGCCATGTTCTCACACGTGGGTGACGTCCATGTTAAAAATGCCTTTTTTAAGCACACGCAGCTTCCCCATTGTGCATGCGTGAGTGCCTTCCCACCCGCCACGAGAGCACAGGACCATCTTCTCATCTGCAGTAAGGAAAGAACGTGATTGTCCTGCACTCCTCACAGCGTCTGGAATGTGAGCAGTGTTTTTTTTTTTTAATTTTGTGCCTTCCCTTTGGGGTCTTTTACCCTGATTTTTGTTTTGTTTTTGTTGGAAAATTTCCCTCTTCCTTATAGTTTTAGTTCAAGCTTATCCCCATTTAAGTTTTCTTTATTTTTACCACACTCAGTAGGCCCACTTAGGCCTGAGCTCTGGTTTGGTTCTGTTTTTTTGCCGCTTGCCCTTTTTTCAGTCACCATCGAAACTTTTGATTTGGCCACAGCTATTTTCCATTCCATGTCATTGAAGGTTCCCAGTGGCTTTAAGCACTGTAGCCAGTGCAATAGGACCATCATTGGCAAAGACACTCATTCTTAGCATCGGACCTGACCCCGAGGTGACATGGGGATTCGACTTCATCCTTATCGACACTGAGGAGCGTCAATGACTGGCATCGAGCAAAAGCCAAGAAGCAATGGCATTGATCCCCCTTGACATACGGTGCTGGGATCTCCAGGGTATCGAGGGATTTGATCCCCAAGAAGTGTCAGTGCCAGGAGGACCACTACCCTTCCATACAGGAGGTGTCGATGTGAGGGTCACCATGCTTCCAGGACCAGGCACCCATCTTGTCCCCTGGATTTCAGCACTCTGTCTCTGAACCGACACCCCAGCATTTTCTGATGGCCTTTCTCAATGAGCGCATCTGGACCATGCTCCCTGAGCTACAATCTGGTTTTCGCCCTCTCCACTCAACCGAAACTGCGCTTACTAAAGTCTCCAATGACCTATTACTGGCTAAATCCAGAGGTCAATATTCCATCCTCATTCTTCTTGATCTTTCCGCTGCTTTTGACACTGTCGATCACAGCATACTTCTTGATACCCTGTCCTCACTTGGATTCCAGCGCTCTGTCCTTTCCTGGTTCTCTTCCTACCTCTCCCTCCGCACCTTTAGTGTTCACTCTGGTGGATCCTTTTCTACTTCTATCCCTCTGCCTCTCGGCGTACCTCAGGGTTCTGTTCTTGGTCCCCTCCTCTTTTCTATCTACACTTCTTCCCTTGGTTCATTAATCTCATCCCATGGCTTTTCCTACCATCTCTATGCTGATGACTCCCAAATCTACCTTTCTACCCCTAATATCTCACCTTGCATCCAAACCAAAGTTTCAGCGTGCTTGTCTGACATTGCTGTCTGGATGTCTCAACGCCACCTGAAATAAAACATGACCAAAACCGAGCTTCTCATTTTCCCCCCAAACCCACCTCCCCACACCCCCGGTTTCCAATTTCTGTTGATGGCTCTCTCATTGTCCCTGTCTCCTCAGCTCGAATCCTTGGGGGGTCATCTTTGACTCTTCTCTCTCCTTCTCTGCTCATATCCAGCAGATCGCCAAGACCTGTTGTTTCTTTCTTTACAACATCCGTAAAATCCGCCCCTTTCTTTCCGAGCACTCTACCAAAACCCTCATCCACACCCTTGTCACCTCTCGTTTAGACTACTGCAATCTGCTTCTTGCTGGCCTCCCACTTAGTCACCTCTCCCCTCTCCAATCAGTTCAAAACTCTGCTGCCCGTCTCGTCTTCCACCAGGGTCGCTTTACTCATACTACCCCTCTCCTCAAGTCGCTTCACTGGCTCCCTATCCATTTTCACATCCTGTTCAAACTTCTTCTACTAACCTATAAATGTTCTCACTCTGCTGCTCCCCAGTATCTCTCCACACTCGTCCTTCCCTACACCCCTTCCCGTGCACTCCGCTCCATGGATAAATCCTTCTTATCTGTTCCCTTCTCCACTACTGCCAACTCCAGACTTCGCGCCTTCTGTCTCGCTGCACCCTACGTCTGGAATAAACTTCCTGAGCCCCTACATCTTGCCCCATCCTTGGCCACCTTTAAATTTAGACTGAAAGCCTTTAACATTGCTTTTGACTCGTAACCACTTGTAACCACTCGCCTCCACCTACCCTCCTCTCCTCCTTCCTGTACACATTAATTGATTTGATATGCTTACTTTATTTTTTGTCTATTAGATTGTAAGCTCTTTGAGCAGGGACTGTCTTTCTTCTGTGTTTGTGCAGCGCTGCGTACGCCTTGTAGCGCTATAGAAATGCTAAATAGTAGTAGTAGTAGCTATTGACAATTTTTTTACAGCAGTGTGCATTGGCGTCTGGGGTGCTTGCACCAGCCATGCCTCATGACTGCGTGTCTCTGACTTGGACCCTACAGTCCAACAGAGGTTGGCAGATGCCACGTTCCAGGACAATAACCTTTCTGGAGACAAGGTGGAGGAGGTACTGACCTCATCAAGAAACACACTGACACTATTGACGCTCTCTCTGAACGTCTTCTGCACCTTCTTCCTCATCTAGGAGGTTTCTGGGCAAGTCAAAGAAGGGTCCCTACTACTCTCAGAGATGTAGGTACACTCTTTCTTCTCACGAGCCTCAGTCCCAGCGCACTTGCTCTCGTCAACAGCGTGCTCATGAGGCCTAGCCAGCTCCCCAGTCAAAGTCAGGGATGAGATTTGGACTGGCTCCAGCAGAGCATAGCCACAGTAAAAGTGACCATCCCAGATGACCTGCTGGTTGGGGGGCGACTGAATTTTTTACAAGCAAGGTGGCCCCTTGTAACCTCCGACCTGTGGGTTCTTCAAATAGTCCATCACAGTTACGCCCTGCATTGGCATCAGAGACCACCAAATTGCCCATCGAGAGCATCTCACTTCAGCTCTCAGTATAAGTAGGTACTTGCAGAGGAACTCTCCATCCTTCTAAAGGCCCATGCAGTCAAACTCGTTCCACCAGGGGAGGAAGGGCAAGGATTCTCTTCCAGGTACTTTCTTGTACCCAAGAAAACAGGTAGGATGTGTTCTATCCTAGACCTTAGGGCCCTGAACAAATTCTTGGTCAGAGAAAACTTCTGGATGATTTCCTTGGCACTCTTCTCCTCATGATTCAGGAAAACAATTGGCTATGCTCTCTGGACTTAGAGGATGCTTACACTCACACCCCGATACTCAGAGGAACATCACTTCCAGTACTGCATGCTGCCTTTTGGCCTCATGTCGGCTCCCAGGGTTTTTACCAAGTGTCTTGCAGTAGTCGCAGTGTTGCTACACAGACTGGGAGTCTATGTGTTCCCCTCTCTGGATGATTGGCTGGTGAAGAGCATGTGAAAGGATGGTGCTCAGGAGTCCATGAAGAGAACTGTTTGGGTGTTGGAGCCACTAGGGTTAGTTTTAAATTATCTCGGTCCCATCTTCATCCCATGCAGAAATTGGAGTTCATTGGAGCCCCACTAGATACACAATAGGCATGGGCTTTTCTCCCTTTGCCAAGGGTGGACACTTGTCGCTCTTGCCACTCAGGTCCAAGTCAGCCGTCAGGTCACATCTCAGAAGATGTTGAGGTTATTAGGCCACATGGCCTCCACTGTACATGTCATACCCATGGCACATCTTCACATAAGAACTGTTCAGTGGACCCTAGCTTCACAGTGGTGCAAAGCATTGGGGAACCTAGTGGATGTCATCCGAGTGATGCCAGATTTGGTTCAGTCCATTCTTTGGTGGATAATTCAATCTGATTTAACTATGGGACTTCCATTCCAATTCATCAGCACCAGAAGGTGCTGACAACAGATGTATACCACCTCAGCTGGGGAGCTCATTTGGACAGGCTTCACAACCAAGGTGCATGGTCAGCCCAGGAGACAGATCTCCATCAACCTTCTGGAGCTCCGGGCAATCTGGAATGCTCTAAAGGCTTTCAGAGATTGGCTGTTCAACCATTGTGCTCATTTAAACATAGAATCAGGTTGTGATGTACTATACCCATAAGCAGGGGGGGGGGGGCAGATGTGGCTCTGGGCAACCCAGCATGGGATGCTCCTCAAAGCCACATATCTGGAGGGCAGATCCAACAGCCTGGCTGACAGACTGAGCAGGGTCATGCAACCGCACAAGTGGTCACTCAGCATGGGCATTGCCTTTGAGATCTTCCGATTGTGGGGCACCCCCTCAGTGGATCTTTTTGCCACTCAATCCAATCACAAGGCCCCTCAGTTCTATTCCAGGCCCTAGTCCCACAACAGGCTAGCATCAGATGCCTTCCTCCTTCATTGGGGGAATTGGCCTTCTGTATGCTTAGCCTCCCATCCCTCTTGTGGGAAAGATTTTGCTGAAAATCAAGCAAGACCGAGGAACCATGATCCTGATTACTCCATACTGGCCCAGACAGATCTGGTTCCCTCTTCTTCTAGAGTTATCCTCTGAAGAACCTTGGAATCTTTTCCGACCATCATCAGGCAGAACGAGGGGTCGCTTCTGCATCCCAATCTCCTGGATGTTGAGAGCTTAGAATTTGCTTCCTTGCATCTTCCTGAGGGTGTCTTCAAGGTCTTGCTGGCTTCCACAAAAGATTCCACTAAGAGGTGTTACTCTTTCAAATGGAGGAGGTTTGCCATCTGGTGTGAGGGCAAGGCCCTAGATCCTCTCTCTTGCCCTACACAGACCCGGCTTGAATACCTTCCACACCTTTCTGAGTCTAGACCCGAGACCAGCTCTGTAAGGGTTCACCTTAGTGCAATTAGTTCTTATCATTGTGTAGAGGGTAAGCCCATATCTGGACAGCCTCTACTTGTTCGATTCATGAGAGGTTTGCTTTTGACAAAGCCCCTTGTCAATCCTCTGCCTGTGTCATGGGACCTCAGTGCTGTTCTCACCCAGCTGATGAAAGCTCCTTTTGAGCCACTCGATTCCTGTCATTTGAAGTAGGTGACCTGGAAGGTCTTATTTTTGATGGCTGTTACTTCAGCTTGCAGGGTCAGTGAGCTTCAGACCCTAATAGCAGATCCACCTTACATGAAATGTAATCATAACAGAGTAGTCCTCTGCTCGCACCTTGTTCCTGCCTAAGGTTGTGTTGGAGTTCCATCTGAACCAGTCAATCATTCTTCTAACATTCTTTCCCAAACTACATGTCCATCCTGGCAAAAGCGCAGTGCATACCTTGGACTGCAAGTGGGCATTGACCTTTTACTTGGAACAGACTAGGTCCTACAGACAGTCCAACCAGATTTTTTGAAGAAATTTGCAAAGTTGCAACATGTTCTTTAGTCCACACATTCACATCTCATTACTGCCTGAGCAGGATGCCCGCCGTGATAGTTGGTTTGGACAGATAGTTCTTCAGAATTTGTCTGGGGTCTAGAATCCCAACTCCACCCTCCTAGACCCATTTTGTTCTGCTCTAGGTTGCACTCTCACACAGTTGTATATAGGTTAATTACTATTTTGCCCTCGCCGTTGAAAGGCCTAATTGACCTATGGTAGTTGTTTTCGGTAAGCCTGGCAGCTAGGGATTCCCACATGTAAGAATATGGCCTACTTGTCCTTGGAGAATCGAAGATACTTACTTGTAGCAGGTATTCTCTGAGGACAGCAGGTCATTCATTCTCACATACCTCAGAGTTGTTTCCTTGTTTCATATGCTATACTATTGTACTGATGGTTCCGCACCAGGCTATTTTTTAAAGCTGTTTAAGCTCCGCACCGGGTGACGTGGATGAAGTCACCCACATGTGAGAATAAATGGCCTGCTGTCCTCGAAGAATACCTGCTACAGGTAAGTTATCTTTGCTTTATTTAAAAACTAGTGGGCTGTGGACTGCAGAGAGAATATATAGAAATTTTTAACTAAAGAGTCTTTGGGGCCATTTACTAAGCTGCATTATGCAGCTAGCATGGGTTTTACTGTATGGTAGACATTAGTGCAGAGTCACACTAATGTTTAATGCATTGTTAAACCCGCCAGCACGACAAAAAGCCCACACTACCTGCTTAGTGTGTGACTAGGTGTGACTGGGGCAGACTGGAGTGGAGGAGCTAGTGCACAGGTCATTACCACATGGCAGTTGTCACAGTTGCCAACAGCACAGCTGCACTTACTGCCATTGCTAAGGGTCATGGCGGCTATTTTGGATCCTGGTTGAGGCTCGGACAGAAGCAGAGGAGAACTGCCCCTTCTCAGAACCACTGAACAATTGATGAAGATCCCTTGGTAGGAGAGGGGGTCAGGATGTGGGAGCAAGGTCTGACTGGGGAGGCAGGATTTGTTACTGTAGGGGGTGTGGCTTCAGCTGGGGGCGGTTCAGATGGGAGGCATGTTGTGGGGGAATGTGTAATCAGATATCAGGGTGGCAGCTCAGATTACGGAGTGTCAGGAGGGGGATCAGATGTTGGGGAAAGTAGATGTTTCGGGGAGGGGTGCACTGCTGCATCAACGCTGAGAGATTAGGGGTGGTTACTTTTTTAAAATGTGTTTTCCTGTCACGGATAAACTCAGGAATTGGAGCAGAGGCTTGGGAGGTGGGCAACAAGGGAGGTTATTTAAGGGGTCTGCCTCCGAGTAGCAGGTCTTTTCCTGATTCTCAGAGTCGGCTTCACACACCCTCCCTCCCTGGGTGTGAGTGAGGTCAGTTGGGTGGGAACTGGGTTCGGGACAAGGCAGAACAAGTTATGTCGCAGTGTGTGTTGGGGGGGTGCACCCGAGCTAGGGGGCTT